>NC_077228.1:508776382-508781016 GCF_027887165.1 Monodelphis domestica
TCCTAACTACTTTTTTTTTTTAACCCTCACCTTCCATCTTCGAATCAATACTGTGTATTGCCTCCAAGGCAGAAGAGTGGTAAGGGCTAGGCAATGAGGGTTAAGTGACTTGCCCAGGGTCACCCAGCTGGGAAGTGTCCGAGGCCAGATTGGAACCCAGGACCTCCCATCTCTATGCTTGACTCTCCATCCACTGAACTACCCAGCTTCCCCTACCAAGAGACTTCAACGGAACACTTTAGTGGAGATTGGGTTGATATAAGAGAGGAAAATGGCCTCAGGCCAAGAGTATCTGGACAAGAAAAAAGTACTGGGTCACCCTTGGAGACTTGGACTCGTGTCTACACATTGGGTGTAAAATCCTGGGATTTTAGTTTTGTGTTTTCATTTGTTGAGAAATTGATTTACGCCGAAAAGAAAAGAATGTTCTAAGAGCAGACCCGAAAGTCCAAAGCTTTGTCTTCTTGGAATTTTCAAATTTAATGTAATGCTTCTGGGGTAGAACACAAGAGTCGGCTCTCCTGGGTCCTGTGGCCCCGAGGCAGCATGAGGATTGGGAATCGAAAGCCCAGGATCAGATGGTCACAAGTTTCCCCACGTCTTCCCTTCTCTCAGTAAAGACGTGGAAGACTCTGGGTATGGACTAGGGCATGAACAGGCAAATTCTTCGTTGGTTTAAAGGAGGATTTAATGGTAGGGGTAGGTAATGAGGCAATGACTATAGTCTAAATACAAACGACAAGGATAAGGCAAGAACAAATAATTACTCAGGGCAGCTGGGTGGTTTAGTGGGTAGACTCCCAGGTCTGGAGTTAGGAGGTCCTGGGTTCCAATCTGGCCTCAGACACTTCCTAACTGTGTGACCCTGGCAAGTCACTTGACCCCCATTGCCTAGCCCTTACCACTTTTCTGCCTTGGAGCCAATGCATGGTATTGATTCCAAGATGGAAGGTAAGGGTTTAAAAAAATAATAATTACTACATGTGAGATTTAGGACAAGGCATTTGACCTTTGAATCTCCATTTTTCTCTCTTAGAAAATGAGTGGGAAATGATCTCTAAGGTTCCTTTGCTGTTCTGAAGAACTCTGTTATTGCTTTAAATCTATGATCCTCCATTCTGGGAGCCTTTATGCTCTAACTAAAAGCCCAGACCTACTCTGGGTCCTACCCTCAACTCTTCAGTCATCATTTAATATATCTTTTATCAAGAAACAAAATTCCAAGACACAAATAGCCACAAGGGCTAGGCAATGGAGGTTACTTGATTTGCCCGGGATCACAGACATCTAGGAAGTAGCTGAGGGCAGATTTGAACCCAGGACCTCCCAACTCCAGACCTAGAGTTCTATCCACTGTTCTATCCTTGCTGCTCTCGCATTTAATATGTCTTAAGAGGCCACAATGTGCTGGTGATTGGGGTAAATCATACTGTTCTGGTCTATCGCCCTGCACAGATAATGCTCCAATCTATATGTAGAATGTCATAAAAGTCTTAGTGTACTAACATTTGGGGGACACCCAATATATCTTCCCCTAGTTTTTCAACCTTCCTGTATTGTCAACTGCCTGGCAGACATTTCTGACCAAGAATCCCAAAACCAGGGGCAGCTAGGTGGAGCGGTGCTATGCCTGCCGTCAGGAAGACTCATTTTCCTCAGTTCTATTTCATGGCTGTGTGACCCTGGGTAAGTCACTTAATCCTGTTTGTCTCCATTTGCTCATCTGTAAGATGAGCTCATCTGCTAGAAAAGGAGACAGCCAACCAGCCCAGGATCTTTGTCAAGAAAACTCCAAACAGAACCACGACAAGTTGGACACATCTGAAACAACCGAACAACAATAGCGACGACCCCTAACGCTCTCAGATTCGCCTCCAAACTCTTGCCTCTCCTCCAAACTTCTCCATTTTGGTTGAAGGCGCCAACATCCCTGTAGAGACCCCTAAATTGCAACCTTGGCAGCGTCTGTGTCTCCAGTCTTCCTCTTCCACCCTTCACCTCCAGATCCTAGGCGCTGCCAACTTCTTTCAGTTCTATCTCCGCAATATATTTCACATCCAAACCCTTCTGTCTATTCTCTCTCCTTCTTTGTCGCTTCTCGCCTGGGTTACTCCTGCAGCCTCCTCATTGGATTCCTGCCTTCTAGTTTGTCCTTTTCAATCCATAGTCCACACAGCTGCCAAAATAACCATCTCAAATACGATTCAGCCAGGTCATCCCTTTGCTCAAAAACATATACCCCTGGATTCAATACAAACTCCAGAGTCCAACGTGTGGAGCCCTTCTCAGTCTGGCTCCCACCCATCTTTCTAGGCTCATTTCCCATTACCTGTCTAGGAACAACTGGCCTCCTTGACACATTGGAGGAACTCAGTTGGCAGTCATTTCATTTCCCACCTCTATGACTTTGCCCAGAATGCCTCGAGGACTCGATCCTCACTCCAGCCTTTCAGAATCTTTGTTCCTAGGGCTCTCTTCAAATGCCACATCTTAAAAAGCCTCTCTTGATTCCCCTTAGTCATTAATATTTTTTCCTTCTTCAAACGTTCGTGTCCAGTGATGCAAGGATGCTCTTTGGTCCATTTCACCATAGATGCCCCTGAATCCACCTAACTGTTCTGTCATCTAGCCTGTATCTCTTTATCTTGTCCACAAGGGTACTGGGAAAGACTTTGTGAAGTGCCTAGAGCTGAACTCTAGTTATTCTTAGAGTTCTGGAGTTACACTGCGAGGAACTGGGTTCAAATCCTGCCTCTGCCACTCATTACTCACGTGATTGTGGGTGAGTCTCTTAACCTCTGTTTACCTCAGCTGTAATATCAGAAGAAGAATAGCATTCATCTCACAGCCTTCATGAGAAGATCAAATGAGAAAACATTTTGTATTAAAACACTTAGCACAGTGCCTGACACATAGTAGGTCCTCCAAAAATATTTATTTCCTTCTCCTTCCCCAACATCTCTAGGTTCAGGTTTTGAAGATCCTGACCCAGTGGTCCTACGTCTCTGGCATTCCCCTGCTCTGCCTCCCCTCACCACACACTCACAACCTTTGCCCTAGAATGTTGTTAGGAATTGAAGCCAAGCTCGTCAATCCATGGATCGGAGAATCCTCCTTTTCCTTCTTGAAAATCCGGACTTTTGACTCTCTCTAGCCCCGTGGCACTCCTCCCATTCTCCAGTTTTCAGAGATCACCACCTGGCAGGCAGCTCCCACTGCGTACAATGGCTCCTGCCATCTCACTATCTTGGGCGTGAGTTCTCCGATAACTATTTTTGTTATTTGTCCCCCAGTCCAAAGATCATTCTCCTCGTACATTCCTAGGAAGGTAGGAGGAAGGACTTGGCTCTTCCACACTCTTCTATCCTTCCAGGAGTCATGCACATGGCAAACACTTGGAGAAATACTGGAAAACTCAATCCGTGTTGGGCCAGTCCATCCATACCTACAATTTCTGAACGTTGGACCATTGGCAAACCAACATATACTCTGCAAAGTTGGGAGGGCTGGCAGATTTGAGTGCCGGGGAAGGCATCATTCATTCAGAAGACAACAAGAGGTCAACAGCATCTATTGACTGAGCTCCAGCCCCACCACCACCATCTCTCTCTCTCTCTCTCTCTCTCTCTCTCTCTCTCTCTCTCTCTCTCTCTCTCTCTCTCTCTCTCTCTCTCTCTCTCTCTCTCTCTCTCCTCTCTCTCTCTCTCTCTCTCTCTCTCTCTCTCTCTCTTTCTCTCTCTCTCTCTCACACACACACACACACACAGAGGCATGTTCAGACATCAAGTGGGTCACAGGAGAACCTCAGGGTTCTGTCAGGATTATTATTTCAATAATAATTAGGAACTAAAAAAGATTGACACGACTTTCCAAATGACCTTGCAGAGTTGCCTGCAAACAAATCTTCCTGTATTCTTAAGGCTCTCATGTGGAAGGAGGATTGGCCATATTCTCTTTGGCCCCCAAACTAGAAGCCATGGATGGGTAGAGAGATGGATTTAGGCTTTCAAAAGTAACTGAAAAAACTTTATAAATAATTGCTGTTTGGTTGTTTCTGTTTCAGTAGCATCCAGCTCTTCATGACCCCATTTTGGAGATTTCTTGGGAAAGATCTTGGAACACGTTACCATTTCCTCCTCCTTCATTTTACAGATGAGGAAACTGAGGCAAAGAGAGTGAAGTGACTTAAGCAAGGTCACTCAACCAGGAAATGTCTAAGGCCATCTTTGAACTGTAAATTTTAAAAATTAATATTCAATACCCTAAGTATTATATTTAATAATATTTATTAATGTTTAACTTGAAGCAAAGGGAAAGTAAAAGGCTAGAGAAACCAAGAGAGCTCACCAGTTTCCACAAGGAAAAGAGAGCGAGAGGGAGGAGCCACACCAACTATATACAAAAAATGTAATGACGCACATACACTAAAGGGAAAAGGGAATTTTGGGACGAGGAAAGAATGCTAGAAGATGAAGTCCAAAGAATATGAAATTTCCACTTATACAGAACTCAGCTCTTCCTGACACTTAATCCACTCTGACACCTAGCTGCCCCCTTCTAATAATCAGAGGCAAAAAAGTATGGAATGGGTTTCTTCAGGATATAATGGGCTCCCTTCTTTCAAGATCTCCAAG